>NC_056739.1:542741768-542746768 GCF_019279795.1 Protopterus annectens
AATAGGGTTAGGACATACTAGACCTGTTTTATATATATATACATATATATATATATATATATATATATATATATATATATATATATATAGATAGATAGTCTACTTCAAATTAATGAAAGACCACTTACCCGAAAACGAAATTGCCAAGACGAGATGTCCAAAAAGTATTCAGTCGACCAGCATCTCACGAAGAAATACACTGGGCTATTTCCACTCCCCTAACTAAATATACTAACTCTGACATCGCAGTACTGTGGGGAAAAAGGCAAATTTCCCCATGTTGGACAGCTGGATATTTACCCTGAGAAATGTGTCGGCAATACAGTCCTTCATTAAAATCATGATTTGGACAGCTCATCTCAGAGATTTTGTCTTCAGTAAGTGGGTTTTCATTAACTTGAAGTAGACCTATAGAGAGAGATGAAGAGAGAGAGAGAGATTAGTGTGTTCTTTATAGCCTTTTCTGATAGTTTTCTTGTGTGTGTGTGTGTGTGTGTGTGTGTGTGTGTGTGTGTGTGTGTGTGTGTGTGTGTGTGTGTGTGTTTATAGATAATATTAGGATACTAGTCTATTAGTGAAGTTTCTTCTTAGATAACTAACATTTTTATATAAATTACTTCACTCTGATGTCTACAGGATTTAAAAAGTGCTCTTCCTGTACGCATAAAATACCACTCCAAGACCCACAGTTGAAGCATTTAATGCTTAGTGGCTTCTCATTTACAGGTTTTGTGTTCCATTTGTGCTGCTTTCAGCACCAGAACCCTTCACGGCCATAGACAGAAGTTGATTTTTGGAAGGCCTTCGCCCTCTGCAGACAGAGTCCAAAATGTCTTTGTATCCAAAAGGACCCACTTTTCCCCCTTCCTCTGAAAAGAAGAGGAATAAGAAAAGGGAGAGATCCAAAGAGAGAGAGAGAAATAAAGGGAAAAAGTCAAAGAGAAATCAAAAGGCAAGAGACCCAGGGATTCCCCAGAAAAAACTATGAAAAGTTCTCCTGACCCCACAAATATTGTGGGTCTGGCAACTAAAGTATCAAGACAATTGGATTTGAATGTTGCTCAGATCCAGACTTCTTCTTCAAAGTTTTACTTTACTCCAGCACAGATAAGTGCCAGGCTTCATTATCCTACATCACAAAAGATACCTTTGAACTCTGCATCGATAGACTGGTCGATCTATTAGGTACCTCAAGGAATTTGATGTCAACTGATAGATGAGGAGGTTTTTGAGGATACAGATTCAGCTAGGAGTTCTCCCAGCTCTGTTTCCAAGAAAAGGTCTGGGATCAGACCCTTCCATCCTAACTACTCAGCCTTCTCAGCATCTAACATCGTCTCTATTTCCAGAGCTGGAGTACATCAGATCCAACCTTCCCACTGTATCAGCTTTGGAGTCAATAGACCTGTAGACTTTGGCTTTGATATCTCCTTCACACACTCCAATACTCACAGGTCAAGTAGAGTCCCAGATCCAGAGGGTCAGTGTCAGGGCTCCAGCGGTAGAGGTGACCCCAACATTTTTGGAGCCATCACTGCTGCTCGTGGCTTCAGAATTTGACAGCTCGGTTCCAAGGTCCTCCTTGGGGTGTTCAGCCATGGAATCGAGAGGGCTTCTCACTAAATTAATACAGGTGGTCCTTCTTCAGTTATAATGCCTGAGTCAGCTTTCAAGGCTGTGGAGAGTGCTTTGGCTGGACCAGGATGACTGGTATCCTCCCAGAGTTCAGATCCATCCAGACTCCCTCTGAAGACTATACCTTCCTTCTCACATTCTGGTAGGCGGGGACAGATGAATCTCTTAAGTATTGAGAATACTTGACACTCGAATTCCATGTCTGATTCTGAGGTGTCCAGCTCAGATATCCCAAAGCACATTTCATGGAAGAGGACTTGTAAAAGGAAATATATTGAGTAGGGAACAGGTGGAGGAGACCCTGGAGAAGTGGAGATATGCTCTGCAGAGAAGAGGAATGAAGGTCAGCAGGACTAAGACAGAATATATGTGTGTGAATGAGAGGGAGGATAGAGGACTGGTGAGGATGCAGGGAGTAGAGGTGGCAAAGGTGGATGAGTTTAAATACTTGGGATCAACAGTTCAGAGTAATGGTGAATGTGGAAGAGAGGTGAAGAAGAGAGTACAGGCAGGATGGAGTGAGTGGAGAAGAGTGTCAGGAGTCATTTGTGACAGACAAGTACCAGTAAGAGTGAAAGGAAAGGTCTACAAGTGGGTAGTGAGAACAGCTATGTTATATGGGTTGGACACAGTGGCATTGACAAAAAGGCAGGAGTCAGAGATGGACGTGGCAGTGTTAAAGATGTTAAGATTTGCAATGGGTGTGATGAGGGTGGACAGGGTTAGGAATAAGTATATAAGGGTCAGCCCAGGTTGGAAGGTTTGGAGACAAAGCCAGAGAGGCAAGATTACGTTGGTTTGGACATGTGCTGAGGAGGAATACAGAGTACATTAGGAAAAAGATGCTAAGGATGAAGCTGCCAGGTAACAGGAAAAGAGGAAGGCTTACGATAAGGTTTATGGATGTGGTGAGAGAGGACATGCAGGTGGTTGGTTTGACAGAGCAAGATGAAGAGGACAGGAAGAAATGGAAACAGATGATCTGCTGTGGTGACCTCTAACGGAAGCAGCCGAAAGAAGAAGGTTGACTCCTCCCCTGAATCCATCACAAAAGACATCAAATTAGATGAGGGAGAAGTTTCTCCAAGGTCCTGCCACAAGACATCTCCTTTAAAGACATCCTTGAATTGATGAAACGCTTGGGGGGGGGGGTCCACCAAAATGCCTTCTTCTCATGAGTCAGTGCTACTTGAAGCCTTTGGGTCCAGCCTTTCAATGTCCTGATTTGTCCTCTCTTCTGACACCTTAGTCGACCTTATCACTCAGAAAGTCTGGAAGTAGCCTGATTTGATAGACCCCATTCCAAAGAAGCCAGATAGAATTTTTGTTTCCCCTAAAGAAGGGAAATTGTGGGCGAGGGGTCCCCCTGTAGATGCATTTTCACCACTAGAAAGGAACTATCTGAAGGAGTTCCTCTGTCCACCCCCCAACAGACAATCATGGACATATGCTTCAGCCACTTTCACTTTTCCTGTACTGGACTACATGGTTCACTTGACACACTTCCAAGGGGATTAGATAAAAGAAATTTTAAATTCTCGGTGGGTAACTTACCAGCAGATATCCAAAAATATGTGGATTCCCAGTTGTTTACCTACAGTCATCTTTGAATGTAGCCATGAGAATCCTTTCTAACACAGTAGATGGTGCAGCAGAGCAGATGGTAAAGTTATTACAATGCATTGTCATGCCTGGATGTAGACATGGAAATTTGTGGAAAACGTTTAAACATCCTTCATAAATACCCCATATAATGCCTCCATGTTGTTTAAACCAAAATTCAAGGACACACTTACCAGAAATGAACAGAATGTAAGACCTTGTCTACCATCATAATTCATGTTTCAACCTCCTCAGAGATCATTATGCAGGAATCAAAGAGGGGGAAGAAAAATGTGGGTTAAAAAAATTTCAAGGTTTTCACCAGGACACTTCTGGGGATAGGCTTAAGGCAGAGGAGATAGCAATTCCACTGGATGTCGCCCAAGAGATGATTCACAAAATCAAGGTTTCCATGGACCTTTCACAGAGAAACCTTATTAGTGTCCCTGAACACTTTCCCGACTGCTGCACTCTTGATGCAGTTGAGGGATGCTTCTCATTCACCCTCAAGTCTGGCAAAATATAACTTCTGATGCATGGGTGCTAAGGATCATTACCAAAGGTTATACAATACCCTTTTTAGAAACCACACAAATAAAACAAAGGATTCCTGATACTCCACCCAATCAATTGGACTCTGCAGAAACAGAACTTCAAAAGTTGCTGAACAAAACAGTCATCCAACTAGTCCCTCAAGACCAGTTAGAATCCAGAGTCTATTCAAGGTTCTTTTTAGTACCAGAAAAGACAGGGGACCTAAGACCAATTTTTGATTTCAGCAATTTGAATCAATTTGTAAAAACATACAAAATTCCAGATGGTTACAATGGAGTCCATTCTACTTTTCCTCAAACAGGTCAATTGGATATGCTCTATAGATCTCCAGGATGCTTCCTAACACAAAAAGATACAGTGGCATTCCAGAAAATTCCACCATTTCCTGCTGGGAGCCAGCCACTTTCAATTCAGAGTGCTGCCGTTCAGTCTCACCACAGTCCCTTGGGTGTTCACCAAGATAATGGCACCTGTGGCAGGCTATCTCAGTGTTCAAGTGATCCATATATATATATATATATATATATATATATATATATATATATAGATATATATAATTGGCTTCAGTTACCACCAGGGATCTACATGACACATCAGCCATTCCTATTAAAACTGTCAACCCGCCTGTGCATCTCTGTAAACATCAACAAAGCAAACTGCTGCCTATCCAATCCATAGAATTCAAAGACTGCCACATACACACTATACATCAGATATCAAAACTACCCTCATTACTGTTCAGGTAATAAATCATCCCAACCCCCAGGCTGGTCTGATATTACACCTCCTACATCTGATGGCTTCCTCCATTGTGATGGTTCCTTTAGCCAGATACCACACGAGAATTCTACAGTGGACATTAATTGTACAGTGGTGTCAGAAAATTCATCCCCTCCACTATGGAATAATAGTCACACAGGTCTGCAGGAACCACATTCAGTGGTGGATTTTGTCCACCTCAGTTACTCAAGGCAGACTTTTCTGTCCTCCGATACCCAAAGCCACAGTGACCACAGAAGTATCCCTTCTTGGGGGAGGGGCATTTCAAAGGGAGAATAGTCCAACCTTCACATCAATGTCTTGGAGTTAGGAGTAGTCCTCCTTACATTTCAGGCACTTCAGGACCATCTACCCAAAGATGTGATTACCACACACTCAGAAATATGTCATTGATTTGGTACATCAAAAAAACAATGTAGAATCCACTC